>NW_027117457.1:0-36533 GCF_038497645.1 Lipomyces chichibuensis | reverse complement strand
AAACGCGGCATCACATTCCTTCTGCAGGTCCAGTGACAGATTCACGATGTATTTGACCGTTGATCTCATGAGAAAGCATGAATAATTAACCCACAAAATCAATGCGGAATAGATCCGAAGTTCCGAAGTTTAGATAGATGGCAGGCCATTTTCTCTGTGCTTTGGTTAATGTAGCTTCCACAAAACGCGGCATCACATTCCTTCTGCAGGTCCAGTGACAGATTCACGATGTATTTGACCGTTGATCTCATGAGAAAGCATGAATAATTAACCCACAAGGTTTCGGCATTGTGGCTTGTTTATACAATATATTTCGTTTACAGGAGTCTATATACTAACTTCCAGTTTAGGTCTCTGTCTAGAATTGGCGGTTTCCCGTAGGATCTGAATCGGGGGTTCACATTCGACAATTCCATAAATCACTAACTTTCACGCTGAACGCTTTCTTGCGCAACCTCTAGACCAGTGTCAATTAGTGGTGGCGCAAAAATGTAAACGGGAAGTCACCAATAATTTGCGGCTAGAATTGATGAGCGAGTGTTATTGCGGCTATCACGATTTATGCCAATCCGATGCTGAAGTTTTGCCTGGCCTCTTTTCTGTCATATTAATTACCGCAAGATCATTGTGATATGGCGGGTATTGTAATCAAAATTTCGGGCTCTACCCTCTGTCTCGAAAAGAATGGCTACCTTAATGTATAGAATTCACATCTGGATTTGTTGGCATAGGGTAATATATTGACATTCTACGATATTCTATTTCAAGATGACCTATGTGAACGTTAAGACATAGGCAAGAACAACCGCTGATTCCTCGAGGAGGGGCTGGACACAGACAAAACGCATATCTAGATCCGGCCTGTTATCTAGACTTTTCACAGTTCTTTACTATCACAGCTCCTATAATTATGTCCATGTTATGCATAGCAGAATGTTCTAGTTACGAGGGCTGTGCACATCGCTCTTTATTATGGCGGCTAGAGGAATCTGCCGTAAAAACTTAATTTCTGCCAGAAGTGGACTGACGTTATTTGTGTTTATTCGGTCTTGCGATCATATCAGCTAACGTGGTCCACCAGCGAATGAGACGCCTGATCCCTACTATCTGACTACAATCCCCACAAAGACAAACATAACACTATCAAATTAATTCAATTACTCAGAATCCTCTTGCTCATTACCCTCCATGTGCTACATCGCCGTCCGTTCGGCGCGTTCCTCCTCTGCTGACATGCATTGTCCTGCATTTCTTTCTTTCCCAGCTGCCCACCGACCCTGTGGCTCTGTAGCTGATGTCGTTGTTGTAGAGTAAGGCCTCCTCCTTCACCTTTCAGCGCTTCTTAAGCCTCATTCGCCGCTCCAAATGATTCAAACCTCTGACCCCAATAATACAACCTGATGCAGCATCCCTTTCGCACCTTTGCAAGCTTGTCGATAGCTGCATAGATCGACTACTCTGACGATTGGCAATTCGATTTTTGACATTCGGTGTGCGCAGTCGCGTCAATCGGGTTATACGGGGTCTTCGAAATGTAAGAGTCTGGTTGATCCAGACGGTAGGAATACGGATATCCGCCAAATCTGGGTCTATTCGCCATTTGCCATCCGCCATCCAATCCGCCCTGACCGAATAAATCTAATAACTTTACGCTAGCCAAAACTAGGTTAAAAAATTGCCTTTCGAAGTTTAGTGCCCAATATTTTTCGTTATTCCGAACTTGACACAGTTGAGATATTATCTTGCTATTCCCGCGTCAGAAGTCTCCGTGGAAGGGCTGTTCAACTCGGACCGAGACCTATTTGGTGTTCGTAGATACTTATTAAACGGCGAAACGATGAGGATGTTAATGTTGATGGATAATATGTATTGAGAATAGTTGGATGATAACTGTTGACAGTATAAAGAGAACAATAAATATACAGCGATGACCCTGTAGGCTCAGCAAGTTAATCCAAGATATCGATACTGTGGATCTTCCAAGCTGTGGAAATTTTAAGCGCAACTCCCACTTCCATAATACATAATTAGCTAATTACCTATCCGCCAAGACGGATGGCGGATGGCGGATTATTATCCGCCAACTTTGGACATGGCGGATAACGACATTCCTATCCGCCTAGCTAAGTATGACAACTTGGGACATATCGGATATGTATTCGACATTCGTATCCGCCTAGCTAAGAATGGGATAATTATTCGAGGCGGATTTTTTATCCGCCATCCGGGACAGCCCTACCAGACGGACTGCGGGAGGCGTTGGCAGCTTAACCCGACATCCAACCCAGACATCACATTCTCTGATCAACAAAAACGAGTCCTGCATTTTTCTCGGATGATATTTTTCGTTCATATTCGCCAGGAAAACTGCAAAGAATGCTGGAAAAGTCCGCGAGACGCATTATGTTCTCAATTTGCCGCCCAAACTTTTTTTCAGTGGCCCAAACAGCCCGCATCAAGTTGGAGAAAAAGGGACGAACGAGATTGCATATAAAGAGTGATAATCTTGTTCTCCTTGCAATAGAGCTCGATCCGATATCTGTTGAGTGGTGGTTCGCGTGACCTCGAGGATTAGGAGGCGATATATACCTCTAGACCTTTGTTGGGTATGTTTATCAAAGTGCCGAATCCAATCTACGTCCTTGATTTGTAGTCGAGCCGCTTGGGCTTACAGCAATAACCCACGATCGTCGTTCCAAGTTGAGAGGTGATATTGAACGGCAACCATGACGTATGGCGGGACTACCCAGCCTTGGGTATTTACACCTTGAATAACAGTGAGCCATTGCCGTCCTCCAGGCAGGGCCATCTTTCACGTCGTTCTGAGTTTGTAACCACTACGCCAGTAGAGAAAAAGCCCGACACGAAGTCAGAAATCTGCCTCTTGAATCCCGTATCTCGCAAGCGTCCTCTGTACGAGCTCAAACCAGCCGTAATCTACATCAGAATCTTCGCATTGAGCCCTCCGGTAATTGTACCCGGTAAGCAGTGTGTTTTAAGCTCTGGATGCCGCGTAGTGAATCTCGAGAGCCAGTTTGTACCAACGCGCGTCGCGCCGCGCGTGTCTAGGAGGCGATTGGCCACATATTCCACATCAGAGATTCGGGGCGGAAACGACTATGAATCTAGTCAAGAATATTCGAAACAATAGTAGATTATTCCAGATCCGTGAGTTTTCGCTATTGGCCACAGTGTCGCAGTCGCGACCGTTGAGCGCGTCGTCAGCCCGCACTGCACGACTAGCGGAGTGTATCCGAGCAGCCTCGCGAATGCTTAGCTTGGGATTCTTGTTCCATAGCCCGAAGGGCTAGATTTATTTTACCCTCGTCGCTTTTGTTTACCATGTGTAGTTGTGAAGAAAAATATGGTTAAAAGTAGAGATTGCTTCGGCGTGGAAAAGTGTCTCATTCGGTGGTGTAGCGGTGGTGAATCGTTATACTTTGTTCTTCTTATTACTTGGTATTTGCGAGCCTTTCGCATATTCTTATGCACGTGGCTTCAAATACCATGTCAGCTGGGTAAACTGGTATTTTGGACCCCGAGCTTTTGATGGATCCAATAGAATTACAACGATCTTCTCAGTCTGTAACTGCGCACTAAGCTTAATACCCCACCCACATGCCATGCGTCGACATTATGATGTGTGCACTATCTATCTAGCTAATGCATGCCTTCCCAGTCTCATCCTAGTTCGAGGTCATGCGCAACATCCGACATAATCTTGATCGTCAGATTCTCACAGACAGTTCTTACCCTATCGAAACAAATCTAGCACCCAGTTCTGTGCACTAAGTCTATCATGCCGCGCTCAGCACATCACTTTGGCATACTCTTACCAGCCAATGGGCCTGACCAGTGAACTGTGTTTGAAAATACACAGAACTCACTGGATGTGTCCAACCATAATTCAGTACATCGCTACAGCGTTGCGACACCATTAACATTATTGAGGAAGATAGGAAGACGACTACGCCGCCGACCATTTTATCTGTCGTTGACGATGCATGGCTAATTATAAATATAAACAGAACAACAGTCAAAAATCGAAAGAGCGAGCTACTGCCAAGTACATAATGCCAATTATGCAATTCTAAATGCCATTATGGGCGCGAATAATGGACTGGATGGAAGTCGCTTCGCATAAAGGTAATTTGAATAGATCAAAATGACCAGGGAAAGTGTCGATGGAGATCATTTAGAGCCTGATTTATTTTTTAAATGGTCCTTCCGTCTAGTTAGTTTTAATTTGGGCCATTATTTCCTTCTGTGGAGGTCACATTCCCTGGTCAGAGAGCGCTTTTTTTAAATGGGAGCTCCATTTACCCTAATGGATTTTTGGCCCTGTCATATCTTAGATTTAAATCTTCCTTCTAATATGCTGACAGTACGCTTCCCATATCTGTTAAGCAACCTTATCCCTAAACTCATTCATAGCTTTAAAGCCTTGAGATTGAGACCTTGTTGTAGCTACTACGTTTCACTAGGGTAATAACATCAATTGGCAAAGAGTCCATTGAAGTAGGACATCCAGTTTTAATCGAACCTGCCTATCAAAACTATCTGTTTGTCTAGGGAACTGGCGGCGCGGTACGAGCGTTGGACCATACTGGAAATGACAAACTTTCGCGCAAATGCCTGAACATGGCTATCCGAGTGTGCGATGTAGCAGATCACCTGCAGAAACGAAGATGAGATATATTCAACTAAACGCAAAATTTCACCCGGGGATTTTGTCATCCATTTCATGCAACCGGAGAACTGTTATTCTCTATGCGATAACCGAACCCATCTTTCAAATTCAACACAATATTACTCCTTACAAACCCGAAAAGAAATACCAAGTTGCCTCAACAAATTCTTAGTGTCCGGATCAATCTCGAGCTGACCATCCGGTTGCTGCGACAAATCAAGATCCGAAAGCTTAGGAACGTACACTGATCTTTTGTGCTCACGCTCCTCCAGTCCTCCTCTTTGCAACTTGAACGAAAATACCACGGACCGGACCCTTCTGAATGCGTTTCATTAAATGAGTGGTGTAGCCGGCAATCTTGTTTCATAGTCTTTTCGACGCGATGATGGCAATCTCATCGGTCAGAAGCTTATTATCTCGAAGTCGGAAGTGAGCTTGGGGTAGTAGCGCTCAATGATGGCCTTAGAGGCTCTCTTGACAGTTTTCGTGCGCACGCGACCCTAGATTTACATCAGCATTCTCGTGAGAGGCTAAATAACCAAAGATAAATTCTACATTGTGAATCTATAGCTGGATGAATTGGACGGATGCTATTGATTCAGATTTTAGACACAGGAGAATCCGCAGTGTTGGTTCAGCGCCAATGACCTGAAAGGTGCCTACTTTGTGACTTACTAATGAAGCAGCTCATACAAAACCACACCTATCAGTCTAATACTAGACCGAAGTTTCAGCCCTAACCGGAAGAGATATTTGAGCCGCAGTGCCAGTACATTCTGTGGCTTAGTTGTGGTTGACAAAGGCATTTCGATCCGCATCAAACTTGTGGGCTCTTATATTTTACAACAAAGGAGCCTTGGCTGGCACTCAAGATACAATCATTCCGATTGCTTGAAATCGGGTTAGGGTAAATAGTAAAACCGGTGAAAATACCAACCCTATCCTCGCCATTTAGATAGTGGGCTTCTATTACCCACGCTCTATTTGAAACAAGATAACGGTAAGGACGCCGTGTGAATGATCTGTCTATACGACGCTAGCCAAGACGAGACGTCGAGCTGACTAGTAAACGAGCGCATCCGGTTGGGTAAGCTCGGTGCGCAGAGTCGACGCAGGCCTTTCTTCTCCTTCCTAGCTCTTTAGGCACACAACGTCCTCGGTCCCCCTCTTATTTTGATGTTTTTAGTCGGACTAGCTGATGCTTCGAATAAATTGCAGGAGGTGATATATCGCAGATGTTGAAAGCCAGAGGAAAGCTATGACCAAATAACGAAATCTCTGGGCCCACACAATTGAGCAAATCCAACTCAATTCACTCGAACTACTCTCTATATCGTTCTCTTCGTCTACTCTATCTCTTTCTGCAATTGGGCTTACGTGGGCGAAGGTGTGGCTTCTTCAATTTCTCTTCCGCCAATTGAACGATTTTCAACACTTCCTCTGTGATAAATGCAAATTCATTCTTAATTTGATCCTCCTGCACTTGGCCCGTTTCTTATGTGTCTGAAGCAACTTCCTACACTCTTGAATCTCCTTGTCATTCGCTTCCTTATCGCATCGCCAAAGTTGATGAAGTAGTGAGATTCGTTGCTTACCAAGGCGGTAATTAACATCAAATTTGCATGTTAGTTCTGCTCCATCTGGAGGAGAGCTCTTAAGAATGGAGAGATTTATGTCTTTGAGTACATGGCCGCTCAAGAGCTGGAGATGGAAGTCCATTCCATTTACTCGAATGCACTGAAAAGGTTCAACCCAACAGCTTGTTTTAGTCGCTGCATTCCAGCGAGAGTATACCGGTCTACCTCTTGGGCTTGATATCGCTTTAATGGCATATACACTCCAACATCAAATGGCTGAACTAAATTCGAACAATGAGCAGGTAGAATAAGAAGGTCAGTACCTCTCCATATATAGCGGAACCGTCATGTGGCTAGAATGGCCATCCGTAATCAGTGACCATGACCGACTTTTAGACTTCTGGTTTGACTCTGGCTCAAATACTTTTCGTAACCACTCAGGAGCATGACTGTCAGATGTCCAGCCGCTAACACTCGTTGAGAATCGCCATTCGGAGTTATATTCTGCGGAATTCATCCTCTGGTATTACAATACCCTACCCCGGCGCTGGTATTGGCCACTGGCATCTTCCAAAACAGTTACACATTCTTACTTCCCAGAGTGACGTTCCACTTTGATTCTGAGTAGGATACCTGCAGAATACGTGTAATCCATAGTAGTATTGTCTTTTCTTCCGCGTTCGAGAGGATCTGATCGGCTTCGTGAGAGATATAACTTCAGCGATTCGATCGATGAGAGTCGAAAATGGTGGGCAGCACTTCTAATAGATGAAAATTCATCTTTTCTACGACCCGAATAGCCGTTCGGATCTTTTCTTCAGATTAATTGCTTTTAGAAGTTATAGAGTTCGCAAAGTAGTAGTGGGATAATATGACCGGTTTCCCTATTTGTTGTCATTTATACTGAAGTGCTTATCTAGACGAACAGATTACATCCTACTGTCCAAAAAGGCCTATGCTGACGGCATTGCCAAAGAACCTATGCCCAGCTATACATGCTATTTGCTTGCATCTGGAAGTGTCGCAATTCGCCTCGAATCCTGTGGACATGGCTATCAAATGAGTTTCTTGAACATGTCATACATACGCAGCCACCGGAAATTAAGAATGGATGACGTTGGAATATTAATTCAGCGGTGCTCAATTCAAAAAGCCAGATGCCTTAATATGTTACACTCAGGATATCTAATTATAGTATTCAAGTCTCAGCCATTATGAGGTCGTAGCCCAGCTTGCAATTTCACTGGCATTGTCGGGTAGATCGTTAACCATTTCAGTACGGATCTGATCCTGTTCCACATTCTCGGATTTAGTAACAGTCAACAAGACCGCATTAAGCCGATGAGCCTTGTATGAGCTACTGGCATTAGTTTGGGGCCGGAGACAATGAGATGAGAGCCTAGTAGCTGCTTCCCAGCCTGCGGAGAAGTCGACAAAGATCTCTAAGGGCATCATGCTCACGTAACCTCGATAGCATTAAGTGCAGATGGGTAAAGAAATCTGCTCCGTCGATGATGGTAGCTATGGTAAACATCATCGGCTACTGATGGACCTCACAGCTTCAAATACAAAATCCGAATTATACCGGGTCGACTCCAGACGTCTATGTACACCACCAGATAACCACCAGATCCATCCAAATTTGAAAAACCTGTAACGTAATCCAGAAATGCATCGATCGAAATCACGATTCTCTACTACTGTTGTGGTTTCCCTGCCCCACTCTCTCCTTTTGTAATTTCAAACTATACTTTACACCAAAGCCATGCTTAAACACCTGTTTGATCTCCTCAAGTGGCAACCCGGAGACCTCAGGATAGCAATAAATTACTGCAATCCACCCAAGTAACGTAATAACCGCATAAATCCCAAACGCACCGCTCGGTGTGTATGCTTTCATCAGGCTAAGGAATGAAGACGAAACGACGGCGTTCAGGCTCCAGTTTGTGAGAGTGAGCATCATTGTGCCGAGTGCGCGAACTTCCATTGGGAAGAGTTCATTACATTGCCAGGGGACGTTCCCTAGTGCGATTGCGTATGATGCGATGAAGAAGATGATTGAGAATAAGACTACTCCGCCGCTGAAGGTCAATCTCGGGTCCGTGATAGTCAGGTCACGAGAGATTGGGATGCTAAGTAGAGCGATCGTAGCAATGGATAGAGAAAGGGGCATACCCCACATGCTGTTCACTAGAAACTTGCGACGCCCGACGGAGTCGATGTACTTCAGAGCGCATATCGTAAACAAGAAATTCGTGAGGGCCATGATGAACGAAACCGCAATCGGATTGGCAAAACCAACGAGCCCAAACAATGTCGGGCCATAATAAAACACCGAGTTTGAACCGGACAACTGCTGAATGGCCATCAGTCCACATGCGACAATCAACGCACGAAAATTCGCACCGTCGGTGAACAACAATTGGAACTGGTCCCAGGCCGTGAGTCTCCGCAGTTCGGACTCGGTTTCAAATTGTGCGTGTATCGCGGCGACTTTGCTCCGAACTTCTTCCGCTGTTGCGTTCGGATAGATCTTCGCAGTAACAGTTCGCGCTTGGTCCAATTTATTCCGATAAATCAATGAGCGCGGGCTTTCTGGGATCACAAAACACAGACCAAGGAGGAGCAACGAAGGAATCACCGCAATACCGACAGAAATCCTCCACCCAGACTGCACATCCTGCAGGAATATATTAACCGCCCCCGCGAGGCACTGGCCCCCTGTAATAGCCAGAGCATCGACAGTAACTAAACCACCACGTAGCTTCGCCGGGGCTATTTCTGCAATATAAATTGGCGCGACCATGGCTGCCTCGCCTATACCGAGCCCTACGATCAGTCGGCCGACCGTGATTGCGCGAACCGTCATGGCCATACCTTGAAGGATACTCCCGATCGCAAACACGAGCGCGCCGAATCCAATCACCGCCTTTCGACCGATTTTATCAAGTAATATTCCTGCTAGCAATGCGCCTATAAACGCACCGACTGATGCAATGGACGTAATCAATTCCTGCTGGCTAGGCGATAATACCGGTCCAAGATCATCCTTTATCATCACAAGCACACCCGCAATAACAGTTGAGTCATATCCAAACAATAATCCACCGAGAGCCGCCGAACACGCTACTAACCATATAAACACACCTCCGTATTTATCCTCAATGGCATCCGAATCAATATCATTCATGGTAGTATCGTCCTCAACGGGCAACTCTGCATTGAATGTACGCGCGACTTGGAGGGTGAGAAGCGAGACGGCTTGCTCAGCATCCAACGACATTGTGCTAATGGTAGATATCCGTTATAACATCAGAAGGTGACGAAACGTAGCGGAATTTTATTCTATCGAGCGAGCCGAGTAGTGCATGATCCTGGTAGTTTTAAACAGGTTATATCTCCGCGTTGTGTGATACAGTTCTGGTGCCTTCAGAACCATTTAGTATCCAGGACGCTCACTGCGCGAGGATTCCCGATTTATGCCCTATTGGTCCGCGGCAGGCCCTACCAATATTTTCGCACCTTGTTTACATACTAGTTGCGGAACAATGACCGATTCATTCAATTTGATATAATCTTAGCATTGCTACTTCACATACATAATCTTCTAGTCCTTACACCAGCTTCGCCCTGTCCGTCCCCACATCAGCAGAAAATAGTAACACCGCCTTCACCGCTTGCGGCTCACCACAACCTGCGCAATGCATTCACAATTCACCCTTCATCTTAATTTTTAAAAGGAAACTGTTATTGTTCTAAATCAGTTGTCATCATTATCGAACACTTTCACACCCCACTGCGGAACCACAACTCTGACAGTCTTGTCCTTGTAAAGACAATTTAGCTCCTCAAAGTCCGCGTCCTCCAGCACGAAATCCTGGAAATTTTGCTGAATCTTTGATGGCGTAACAGATTTCGGGATAACGGATGCGCCGCGCTGGATAGCCCAGGATATAAGCACCTGTGCTGCACTCGTGTTGATCTCCGTGATCGAGGGTTCTTCTTGCAATGGGCCGGTGAGTAGGCTGTTACGTGAATATATTGGTCCGCGCAAAATTTGAGGAGCTCATGCTGAGGATAAAATGGATACATTTCCACTAATTTGTCAGCCGCAAGTCATTTTGGAAATGAAAAACATTTATATACCTTGATTTGCGACCGGGACAATTTTCGTAGACCCAGCATCCAATAATCGCTGCAAATTTCTCGTTGAGAAATTTGACACGCCGATAGCTTTCACCACTCCCGTATCAATAAGTTTCTGCATCTCCGCCCAACGAAATCCCGTTCCGATTCAGGCAGCTGTTTATTGTTTTTATCCATGCTTACTGGCCAGTGCATGAGGTATAAATCGACATAGTCGAGTCCGAGGTGTTTTAAGCTGTCTCCAATGCCTTTGGACACCTTATTGTGGTAGGTATTCCATCTGGCAGGTGAGTCAGTCAATGGACAATTGATTCATCGTAGGAGCGTACAGTTTCGTTGTGAGGAAAATTTGCTCGCGTGGGATTTGGCTGTTGCGAATGGCCTGTCCGGCCCCAGTTTCGTTCCCGTATATCTATTACTATGAATAAGAATTTATTAACATTCATCATCCAGTAACCTACCAACGCCGTGTCAATATGTCGATAACCATGTCTCAACGCAGCCTAGATCGATATTAACTTCCTCCTTCTGAGGACTTTCAGATCTGCGTATTCTGCATACGGTAACCGCGGCATATACTTCTCTATATGAAGATCTCCAGGTTCCAAGGCCGAGTGCAGGAATCTTACTGCCAGTGTTGAGTGTGAAATAACGACTGCTGAATATTAGATAATTCGCTATTAACCATTGCATTAATGACTCACCCTGTTGCCATTATATTCTGTTTAAGATTAGGTATAGCGGTGGTGCAGTGGTAAAACTATTATGGCGTCGGCATAGGAAGTGGATTGATCGATGACGTCACCTATATAAACCGACTTTACTTGCGTATTGACCCTAACTAACATTTCATTACTAAAGACGGCGAAAGACTAGATAATTCAATCACTCAGATGACCGAGTGATAGGTGACAATTCATTTATGTAACCGTGGTAAGGCTTTTTTAATATTGTTTGGTCGATTAATTGTGCAAAGGTACTAACTAAATGAATTTCAGACTGTTAAGTAAATCTACATCTTGCCACACACCTCTCAAAAATACATTACGACGAACTCGTTTCTAAGATCGGTCATAATCAGCGTTCGAACCTTATCAATCACAACCGACTATCGAAGCCGCTAGAATATCTGATGCTGCGACATTAGTCAAAGACGCCATCAACAATACATGATGCTGTGCATTGTGCAGCATACGGAGATCCCGAACCGTTCTAGTGGTTTGAGAAGGCTTGGATAGACATTTGAGCAGTCGCGCACTGCTATTGATTTCAGCTTACTGTTGATTGGAGCAATAACTGAAGAGAGGGGTTCCTTTGTCGATCCGAACTCTATCGCAGTAATAGGCGACATGCCTAAGAGACCTAATATCCCCGCCGGCGAAATCCCTTCACTGCGTTTAACCTCAAAGTGCTCTAGTAGTCTCAAATTCGAAAACTCCCTCAACGCATCATCCATTGCAGTGTGTCCAACCACAAGTCTCCTCAACGCCGGACACGACATCGTAATCGCACGCGCCAAACTACAATTACTCGAGCCTATTGGTCCGTCAGGAGCACATGAATCCGCGGGTTTGTCGTAAAAAGGAGTCGGCCCGAAATCATCGGGCCTAGAAGATAAATCCAGTGCAGTTAATAGCGCGCCGCCCATATTCCGCAGAATATCGTTCACACGCTGGTTCGTCAATCGATATATGTTTGACAGCGTCAGGCTTTGGAGATTTACTCTGTTTGCCACACCGTCTAAGCCCTGACACAGGAATACTTGGCTCACCGTAGTAGAGAACAGGTTCAAGTTCACGCACCGGGTAATTGTGATCGGTGGGAGGACGGAGTACTTGATCGTGATATCCTCTAGCGGAAGCGTATGCAGGCACAGGCCACAGAAGTTAGTGATGTAATGCGAGTCTATCGTGTCATCGACATCAGAGTACGCAACCCGTGTAATAGTTAATCGAGAAATAGCTGGAAATAGTTTAATTAATGAATGGATTCCACTCCGACACAGCGTAATCAGTTTGTTAGCGCCGTACACACTCTCAAGAAGGTCTGGATAGGTGTGGTTCACCGGCGGATCAGCAGACCCGATTCTGAGATGCTGCAACTCTCTCATTTCTCTCACGTTGGAAGCAAGTACGTCATCGTAGCGAATAACGCCTTTGAACAGGTCATACCAATCGGCATACAACCAGAGACTGCGGAGCTGAGTTAGTGGATGTCCAAGAAGCATCCTGACGAAGGTAGGAGAATCCTTAATATGAATGGATAATTCAGTCACTTGACCCAGCAGGGCAGGCATTCTTAAATCGGAAAATACCGGCAGCTCGGATTCAATATGCAGCCTGCGCAGCTTAGTCCAGTCATTGCCAAATATCATATCCTCACAGTCGCCTGTATGGTGTTCATCGCGACTGATATACAGCTCCTCAGCAAACTGACGCGACTTATGACGACTATTGAATACCACGCAAGCCGTAACTAATCCATTCGAGCTTTGAAAATCAACGACTTCCCACAGGGAGTAATACAGGTCGACAAAGTCTTTCCAGAGCTTGCACAGTTTGCTGATCGTCAGCAAATCTTCGAACGACAAATGCCGAAGTATCGATAAGCGAACTTCAGGTGGCAAACAGTCGAACGGATCTTTCTGCTGACTGCCACAGAATATCGCGGTTCGGTACGCCATGGTCTATTTGATGTTTGACTCGTCGATCAAATGCGTTGAATCTGACATCTACTAGATCTGATTTGCTATTCCGCCACTCATCTGAGGGACAATTTTCAATCGTAGCATTGTGTTGCTGAACAAGGATAACAGGCTGATTCATCGTATATACCAAATAATATTAGCCGTTGTATGTGACAGGTGACCGTTATAACCGTTCGCGTGGAGCACGCCGAAGCGAGATGCGGGCGGGGTGAGGCTGGAGACGCGGCGAAACACAGCCGCTCAGCACAGCAGAAAAATTGTAATCCGAAATCGCGCTTACCATTCGCGATCTGTCTGTACGATGCATTTGACGCTGTTAAAATCGAAATAGTATCTAATCACCGGCACAATAATTAGAAGTTTTGACATAATAACACAATGTCGTATCAAGATCAGCTGCAAGTTAGACATCACATACAATGTAAATAGATAGGACTGTGTCGAATACGAATATCGGCAGGTTTTCCCAATTCGTATTCGATATTCGACTTTTGAAAGGCATTCGAATAATATTCGATATTCGTATTCGACAAATAAGGTTTAGGTCGAATATTCGATCGAAAATCGGCAAAATTACGTGATATTACTTAAATGAGTTAAAACATTTCCTATTAAAGCCTAGTTATCAAGCCGCAAATCTAACCCTCGTACCCGAAGTCTTCTATCATACCAGCTCTCAACTCTTTTCTATAGAAGACGCCTACCAAATCAGACAATTATTGCTATAACTGGCAAATGTCTGTATACGAAGGCTTAGTGATTCTTGCAGCTTAAATACCCAGTGAATTCGTTTCTCTACGGTTGATTATGTAATACTATGTCGAATATCGAATATCGGCACATGGACACTGAGGCGGAACTCATATTTCGGCCAGCTGATATTTCAAACATGTCAGTTACGGACGCAAAGGCGCTTTCCAACTACAACGAGGCGTTCACGCTTCTGAAGGAGAATACACCAGAGCAGCGACTAGATGTCCAACTGCCTTATGACAAGTATTTGGAGCTGGACGATGCCTTTTCTCGACTAAAATTGGCAGAAGGCATTTCAGAGGATCAGAGGTCTGTCGTCTTCACTGTTTAAGACATAACTAACCGTACTCGTTATTATAGGTACCCATTGTTAGCCTACAATAGTGTCACCCAGACCGTGACAGTGGTGACTTGCCCGAGCAGCATATGAAGGAGCAGCGCGCTAAATCGATTACAGAATTTTTACGTACGTTGAGGACTATCTATCTACGCGGAGTCCGCATACAGTAGAAAATATTCGGTTGGTTGGATCTACCACTCAATATTTCCATCGTGGTGAGTACAGAAGGAGCAGAAAAGAGCCAGATGGAGGATTCATTTACAAGATATGACTGGCACTGGTCAACTGGTGATTGCTATCGAAGTTGGGACTAGTGAGACATATGACAAGCTTCTGGAAGACAAGGACATGTGGATCGAAAATATGCGTGTTAATGTGTTCATATTGATATGCTTTAAAGAATCGCCACTATTTAAAAATCCTGATGCTCAGTACAAGGATATCGCGGGAGTGGATGCGGAGAAGGTGGCAATGACACAGAGCCTTGCTGAAACCATTGAAACGAACATCACTAGGCTATTATGGTCCACTCGCGTACAGGGATCACATATGGACTGGTGAGCTGAAGGAAGCGTTCATTGAAGTCTGGCAACAGCATTCACACCGTTTAGATCTGCTTTGTGGAGACTAATCAACTTGATTGGCCATACTTAGGATCTGATTCAAGAAGGATTCGCCATCGCCCATAATGACCTCCCTGTCACGCTTGAGCTTAAAATAAGCGACTTTTATCCTGTCGATACATGGCAAACTGCCAAGGTCGAGGAGGATAGCACTATTCCATTTGACTGCCCTCGCTTTCTACGCTATTTAATGGCTGACATGGGAATATCTGCACAAAACAGGCTCGCGCGATATACGAGAAATTGGGGTTACGTTAAGTGCGCAAGTGTCAAGATCGCGATAGCGCCGCGCTGTGGCTCCAGAGTGCGCGATATGCGTGTCCATTTGTCATTGCTTGAGTGTTTTCCTTGCGTGTTCGTTGTCTTGCCCTAATAGTAGGACATGGCTGGCAGAAATATTAATATAAGGAGGGGTTTGTCCTCTCTACCAGGCCAAGAAAAAAGTCTTGTATTCTTGAATAGAGTTCTTGTCTATAGTTTCTCGTCCAGTCCAATCCCCCGTCTAGTCCCAGTCCCAATATAGTCCCAGTCCTGTCAAATCCGTCTGTGAGTTTGCTTCGGCAAGTTAGCGTTCAAGGTTCAGAGTTTAGGGTTTAGGGTTTAGGGTTGCGGTATTACATGGCAACCAAAGAAAGGATTACGTCAGCTTCAACTTTGGATTCGCCGCTTGCGGCGCAATTATCTGATATTAATTACACGAAGTGTTCTAAAAACATTGATGTCAACTTGATTAAACCGGCTTCCATAAACACAGTTTAGATAATATAGAAATATATGAATGAGGAGAGACTCCTCGTTTAATCACTAGGATTTGGGGCTGATTGATTCGACATGGTATGTTTGCGGTTATTTGGGTATATGTCGCTGCCTATTAATTCATAAGAGGCACCAAAATCTGCTCGATTTGATCCAAATTGCTATCTACCACTTGAACTATTCATTCGGGTTCTTCGGTATTGCCCATTCGACCATATTGTTCGTTGCCAGCTTGTCAGCAAATCCTGGCGCGCTATAATCATCGATAGTTCAGAACTTTGGACTGATCTTGACTTTCGACAAGCCAATTGGCCACTGTCTGCTGCAGTAGTCAAAGAAGGCGTAGAAAGATCTCGGGGCGCTTTGTTGCGAGTACAATTATGCGAGCTCGATGATGAGGATGAAGCATATTGCGAGGAGTTATTGTCTTGCAACACCTGGCCTAGGTTAACGACAGTGCGACTTGAATCTCGGCTTCAGAGAATTGCAGATGATAATACATTTCTGCAAAATCTCGCCAACTTGACAATACACATCAAAGATGCACCTGCTTATGTAAGCACTGTACTTCTGATCCGACCTCCGCACAATTTGAGAGAATTATACTTCCATGTAGACTGGTTCGAGCTATTCAGAGACACTATTCATTTCGACATCCCGATTAACAACACAATTACTGTTCCTAATGTCGAATTCCTTCGTATCGGATCCGAAGACCCGGAAGAAAAATATCTATACCGATATCTCACGTCGCCACTCTTTACCGTCAATAAATGGATCCTGATGTGGATGATCGGATTACAGAGGTTACTTTCTGTTTTTCCCGGTTTGAGGAGCTTCAGTATGGTTAGGATTGATGCTTTTGCCATTGGAGCCGGTGGTTTTCAGCATTCTGCAGAGCTGGATTTTACGCAGTTGGAGCATCTGAAGGAAGTGGTGGTCAAGTACTCGATGATACCGCAGATATTACTGAACTGTAACTGTGAGAAGCTGATATTTGTATGTTCCACTGAAATCCCCCGGTTCGTGATCGTGACAGATGAGGGACAAATACATGACTCACATGGCAAGAGTGGCCCGGCGCTGAAAGGGTTGACACTCTCGGACGTTGCATATCCGTTCTTGGGGAACTTTTCGTTAATTCGAATTTTGCGTAGTATTGATAGTCAACATTTGACCACGCTCAACTTATCATCTGCATGCTACCATCGGAGATTAATCGATTACTCGTCTACGGTATATTCCGACATTGACGTCCCGATGATTCACTACGAATCTGACGACACTGTTAACCGCTATTCTCTGGCCCAAAGCATTGTTCTCCTCTGTCCGCGACTGAGACATTTGATTTTAGGGAACACAGTTACAGATGAATCGCTTATGCCTTTTGCGACGCTGGCGGAATTAGAGGATGCTGAAATCTGGTATTCATCAGATGTCACGCGTTTTGGAATATTTAACCTGCTGAGAATTCCTTACGACGCGGACTTGGTGCAGTTGAAGTACATCCCGACGGAGGAAATCATCGCTTCAATTGCTGCGCTACGTTCTCCGATCCAGCGCCTCACTATCCGTGACTGTCGTAATATCTACCCAAAATCGCTTGAGCCGCTAAGTACTCGCTTGGACGTGGAAGTGAATGTCCATAGTACCACAACATTGACAACTAATGGGGACACTAATAATTTGGATTTACTTACGCATTATCGGTGGCATATACATGGTTATGATCGGATAAGGGATCTACCAGAGCAAAGAAATAGGCTCGAAGTTGTACGGAATGGGTGGCGCAGTGATGCACACTGGATTTAATTTGGCTACAATAGGAGTACTGGATATTAACTTGTAATTTTCTTTCTGGCGTTCGGTGGCATTGATTTATAGAAACATGACTTGTTTATATTGGGATTATAAACTATGCTCCCTCTTTATCACGGTAGTGCTTCTTGATTTGTTTTCAACTGCTAATTATTGGGCTTCCCCTACTTAGCACGTGTAATATATTTCCATTGATTAATCTCCTGCCTGTTTTCCTAGATGCTTTAATATTTCGGCCCGGTGGTTGATATTAATAAGAATTCGCGTTGCGCACAACGAAAGCTACTACCGATGAGTCTATTTAGTCCTGTGCGTTATATATTGGACTTACCCAGCGGCGGTAGAGTGCAGTTTGTGTGTACTGTATAATAAGCCTCCATACCCCCTGCCATGTGAAAATCATTTGCCACTTGTCTGGATTGGCAGCTGTCATTGTAGTAGTCGCCATCTGGCCTCCTGTAGGTCTCGTAGCTTCTGGCGACACCAACTGGCGACCGCATTTCTACTGGACACGCAGTCTGGAAATTACGGGCTTGCAGACAAGTGAAATGTCGTAGTGGTATAGAACCGGCTCACAATATGCCACTTCGAGTCGGATCAAATGCATACGGTGTCCAACAACTCAGTAAGACAACATCTTACTGCTAATGTCTGAGAGAATGGATTAAAAGATCGATCCTGTAGAGTATTGTCGGCGAGATAAAAATGCTGTTGACGACCGATACCTCACGAGCGAAAGTCGGTGTCCTCGCTGATGACATGCTTCATCTTGACATGTTCGGACCGATTAATTTTCGAAACTCCAATTTCAATATCTTTCGCCAGCATATCAAGCTTATTCGATCCCCGTCGGTTACCGAGGAACGATTTCCAAAGTGGCTCGCCGTATTCAAATATCTCGCCTAATTCCTCTAGCGTACGCTGCTTTGTTTCGGGAGCGGCAAACCAGACATGGATGAATGCGGCCATGTTAAAGGATCCGAAAATAAAGAACAGGCGCCACTGAATGGAGCGCAGCAGGGGCGGTACAGCGAAACCTAATGCAAAATTGGAAGCCCAGTTCGAGGCAGTCGCGAGCGCGACAGATTTGGCACGGATGCGCAACGGGACTATTTCTGGTGGGTACATCCAACTCACAGGGCCCCAGGATAAAGCGAAAGTGGCAACCGCGAGATAGGCGCTCGCCAAGATAATGCGGGTTGCGGCATGGTGGCCTACGATTATCCATGTATATGGCTGGTCCAAAACACGATTTGATTCACCATAATGCATGAGTAGGCCCCCAATCAGGAATAGCCAGAATCCCATTACAATGGCGCCTATGAGAAAGGCAGGTCGGCGGCCCCATTTGTCTGCCCATAAGATGGATGGGATAGTCATGACCATGTTAATGATGTACTGGATTGACGACGCGAGCATCGAATTAGCGATGCCTGCGGATTCGAGGATGTACACAATGTAGTACATCATCACATTTATACCAGTCAACTGACTCCACATTTGGATCGCCATGGAGAGCAAGACCCGCTTGCGTATCTTGCTTGAGAACAGCTCGCGATAAGAATTTGACTCTTCCTCACGTTCCTGACTGATCTGGTCTTCGATCTCCTTGTACTCCGCGAGGACCAGCGGGGCGTTGACGTCATTGTGGGCCGAACGCAGGAACGCGAGCACTCGAAGGGCTTCGTCCCAACGGTCCTTGCTGGCGAGCCACCTCGGCGAGCGGGGAAACCAAAAGAGGCCGACAAACAGGACAACTGCTGGAACGGTTTGTATGGCCCATGGCAGGCGGAACGAGGCAGTAGACTCGAGAAATGAGCAACCGTATTCGATGAAGTACTGAACCATAATGCCCCAAGTGATTGCAAACTGTTGCAATGAGACGATACGTCCGCGGATCTTCCGTGGCACGATTTCAGACTGATAGATGGGCACGAGTGAGGACGTCAAGCCAACACAGAGGCCGGCTAACGCAAGTCCAATAACCAACATTACAACGCCATTTGACGCCGACTGAACTGCAGATCCGATGCACCATAAAGCGGCCCCGATTTGGATGGCGACCTTACGGGACAGTCTACCACAATCTCTGTCAGCTTTCTCAATTAAATATATCGGACATTCGAGCCACTTGCCTGTCACCGAGGAAACTAGACGACAGCGCTCCAACTAACGATCCTCCGGCCATTGCACTTGTGATGGCACCCTGGCGCATTCCCAGTGGGTTGCCGTAGTAGTTCTGGTACTGCTCTGTTCCAATGACGGCCGACATAGAGGATATGTCGAACCCGAAGAGTGCGCCGCCCAGGGCCGCGAATGCAGATATCGTGTAGACATTGAGTAGGCGTACCATCGCAGATGCCTGATAGGATGCGTGCGGGTCGGTCCCATTGATGTTGAAGTAGCGTACGGGAATGAAAAACCAAACGTCATCTTTCTGAGGAATCAAACGTCATCTTTCACTGCGACCCTAGTCCACAGACGGCTGGGTAACTCTCTAGGCAGGAGGTACACATGTGGAGGCGAGAACGACCCCGCAGTGGCTGCTAGTTTCGTCTGAACTACGGGAAGTTGTCACGGCCATGTTCACAACATTGCAATCTACTCGAAAACAAATGATGATTTGGTAAATATTCTCCGAGTATCGGGCAAACGACCGCAATACTAGAAATAAGAGACGTCGTAGTAAAAGTCATTGCAGCAACAACTTGCTTTTAGTCTACAGTTTATATTAATGCAGTTGGAATTACAAGTAGGATGGGATAAACAGACAATTAGCCCAAGCAAGGCTGCCGATATGGGATACAAGTTGTTGTGCGATAGAAAATGTGCAGTTGCCTTGTTGAGGATTCAGCCCTTGCTTGGCCAATGCTGGTCAGTGCTGGTCAGTGCCGGATCCTTCTTGACCAGTTCCGAGCAATCAACTTGCCTCATGTGCATCGCGCATTCCAGTTCACATCAACTCAGATTGTTGAGCTTTTTGCCAAATTGAAGCGGAGACGACGAGGACAGCGTGACTTACGGCGGACGTTCATTGTGTATTAAAAATGCCGAAAATAGACTCACATGACATCAGGGCAGCACCCCCAACTCAACTTAACTAACATTAGTAAATCAGGGTTCGGAATAAATTTCCCCGGTCGTCGATCATGGCCAAAATCCCAACGCACGTGCCAATTAAGTGATCCGCATGATCAGCATACCGACAAGACGAGCATAAATACCGAGAAATTTTGCGAGATTCCACGAACTATTTACTTTATGATTGGTGATTTTTCAGGGTAAACATGTCCGAGTCTTCAGCTCAGCTCGCTTAGCCAAGAAGTTTCACTGTCGGGTTGGGGCACATCCACCTCTGTTAATAATGTTAATAACGGCTGCTTGTGAGTTTAGCTCATCAACTACTGTGCAGTAATCTCCGGGAGAGAATCGCCGTGGGTTGCTATTAACGCAGTAAGGGTACTATAAATGTTTAGTCTTTGTACTCGAGAACCATGCACAGTATGTAAACAATGCCGTCGCGAACCTGGGTTCCTACACAAATTGTGTTTAGAAGAATTTTAGCTCATTGCCGCGACTATCATTTGATATTCCTCTCACTGTACCATCCATGTGCAATCCGCTTTACGCTGTACATGGTCTAACTTGTGGATTCGGGGTCTTTAATTACATAACAATGTTAAGCGTGTGAGAGAAGTCCATGACAATTTTACGCAATTATCCGAAGTACATATGTGCTATCAATTCAAACGCTTGCTGAAAGTCGTCCTGCCCGGATCCTGCCATATACAAGACCACCGTGTTCCCCGGTAATTGCAAAGTCATATTAGGCACCCGGGCTAGCCGTCAATTTCTTACCGAGCCCCTTCGCTACGTCATTTGACAACCTTTTCGACATCGAATTGTAAATCGTCGGCGTCCTTCTCACTAACTGCTTGCGCAAACTGCACTTCGAGGACCAGACAGTTCGTCTCATCCGCCAGACAAATCGCGCCAGAGATGCAATCGTCGCGCCATAGATTATTGCACTGCATATAATGATTACCATTCCATCCTTATTTTTCTTGCGGCAACCTTCACCTTTATTGAAAATTATGGACAGCGCACCGACATAAACAAGTATACATCCGTTTATAATTTGAGAAAATACTTCAGCAGACCAATGGATGGCAATCTGGATCCGGTCCGACGAATTGAATAACGCCACGTCCGATGATGTCACCCAGTTCTCCTCTGTAGCATTGAAAAATACAGTGACACCACCAGCGTCCTTTGTGAAAGAGCTCTTCAAAAGGTAGATTCCCAGGACAATACATGAAATAGTGAAAATCATGCCGACAGCCGCGATTATGAAACTGCTATCCCTTGCGCGATAGATGATAATTACTAGCAATCCGAGCAAAATATATTGTACCATAAGCATCGCAGAGCTAAAGATCGCTAATCTTTTCTGTCCGCGAGTTCGGGCGGCGACGACAGATTGAATATACGGTGAATTCTCATAGGAGTATGCGGATAGAAGACCATCACTATTTATCAAACCTTATATTTCGCGCTCAGTGCGTCTGAAAGAAGAGACTCACTGATGTAAAGGCTTTTGACAAAAATTTCAGACGATTTTAGACGCCGACAGATTGCACTAGGAAGAACAACGTGGACAAAGTTCGTAATAGTCACGTCTGCAGCGGCTGCTGCAAATATACCAAGAGTAGCAAGGCTAATTGCCATTATTTTCTGTCTCTGGAGGGATATTTTGAAACTAGGACATATAAGATATTAGAGATTTCGGTAATAACTCTTTAGGTTCGCGATATATCGGCAAATCCAACTCACAGCGCAACTGAAGCAAGGCGGTAGAGGCGCTCATCCGTTACTGAATGCAAGTTTAGTGGGTGCCTGTGCCTGTGCGTGGACAATTAATTTGCACCGCAGTAGCCGCTAACCCTAAAGTCTTCAGCACCGTCAGAAAGCTTAATCAAACCAGCGATGGGACAGATTTTGATCGCGTCAATATCAGAATACAAAATGTATCCGTCAATGCTATCTTGATTTCTCTACGAATGTGTTACTACAGTAAACATCAACAATTACTAGGAATCAATACTCTATACACAATAGCGTTACATTCTTTTATATTGTATATATCATGATCTCAGCTGGTATGCATCATTCTCCGTGGGCTTTAACCAACAAACGCTATGGATTATACCTTAAGCTGGTGACAACACTTCAACTTCCTGTCCTACAGTAAGTAGTCTTAAGCCTTTGACATAAAGCGTCCGAATCTAAGCCTTCGACATACGATTACTGGATGATGTCATCCATGATGCTGCTACCTCTGGATCCGGCAACGTTGAGCCCAAAATCAATCGCCCGCCGCTGTTACGCATCTATCCAATCTAATACCAGGCTAGCTGTTCAAGCATTTGCTCAAACTCCTCTTGCTCTTATCCTTCCATATACAAGTCTGCCATGTTCCCCCGTAATTGCAAAGTCGTAATACACGCCTGAGTCAGCCATCCATTTTTCGCCGCTACATAGGAACTCCTTCGCTACATCGTTCGCAAACTTTCTGATAACGCTTCCGACATCGAATTTTAAAATATCGGCGTTCTCGACGTCCTTGCCACTAACTGCCTGCGCAATCTGCACCTCGATGTTGGGGACGGTGCGCCTTCTCATCTTGACTATTTTCACGAGAAATACAACATAAGCACAGCAGATTAGAGCCATAAATATCGAGTGCATTATCTTTAACATACTCGGCATAGCTCTTATGCGGTAAACCTCAATCATGAGCGCAAATATTGACAGCACACTGTTCGAAACAGATATGCCGTTTACAACAAGAACCAACATCTCACCCGACCATTTGATGGGAACTTCCATCCATTCCGATGAAGCAAATACCGCGAAGTCCGAAGATGTCACCCAGTTCGTCTCTGTAGCATTGAAATATACAGTAGCACGACAGGCATCATCCTTTTTGAAAAAGCCCTTGATAATGATCCCTATGTACAAAGTTATAGAGAAAATCATGGCGGTAGCCGCGATTCTGAAGGCTCTGTTATCAAGTTCGTCATAGCTCACAATTTGGGCCAACAACCGCATAACTTGTCCAGCCATGAATAGTACAACAGTATAAATCGCATATTTTGTGTGCGGACGTGGAGTGGCGATGGTGACATGTTGAAAATGCGGTGAATTCTGATATGAATATGACGAGAGAAGACCGTCACTTTCTATCAAAACCTTATACGTAGTGCTCACTGCAGCTGAAAGAGATTCAGTATTATGTGGCCCCTTGACGAAGATTTCAGAGGATTTCAGATGCCGTTGACGAAGTCCACTAGTAAGAACAACTATGATAGAATGTATTGTAGCCATGGACGCGATGGCGCCAGCTGTTTCCCAAAGTCTAGTAGGCATTCTTCCCAATCATATGAAGATTTCAGCCTAGGACCTAAAAAGATGGCGACTTCAGGTAGCGGTTGGCTTTGCGAGGTCACGATAAAGTGCAGATCGAGCTCGAGCACACAGAATGCAGAGGCCGGTAACGTATATATATGAATGAATAGGAAGTGTACTCAAGGGACCATTGCCAATGTCAAAACAAGATTGGGGCAATTAATTTGCGCCGTAGGAGCCGCGAACCCTATTGGGGACCAGCGGCACACTTCGGCCAGGATAAGAAGATGTGCACTCAAGTCGGAGTCAATCTAATTTTGGGAGTCAATGAAAGACGTCTCTGCCCTTACTGTTTGGCGTTATCGTCGCATTAAGCTCGTGCTCTTTCTTTTGCGGCCACTAGTTCGATCCCCTATTTATTATGCTACCTAACCGTTAGCATGCACCTTCAGCAAATGGACGACAAAACGGCATTGCTCAACCTAGAAGAAGAAGAAATCTACATGAGCCAGTCGTCTACGATACATGGAAAGCAAACGGCACCGTCTGCAAGCTTGCAACCATTCTATTTCTTCAGCAGCTGAGTAGTTGATCTAAATAAGCACGAAGAGCTCCATCCACTCTGAGTCTTTTTTGGCCTATAACGGACGAAACCGAAGAACTGTTGTGCCGATCGCCATCGCCGAAAGCGACATCGAACGCAATGCAGAGAACAATGACTATCTGTAGCAACAACGAAAGATGAAGATATAAGAATAGTAGTAAATAGCAAGTTGAATTCCGCACTGCGGGACATTATCGATCAAAGACTACAGTCAAGAAGTCAGATATCTACTGATAGAATCTCTCTCTAGATGTCTATAAGGAATGGGAGAGGGAGGGATTCATCTAATGGTCTATTGTCGCTTCTTGGTATAATCGGGAGCTTAATTGCATTCCTGACCGTGGGAGAGGAGTGACGTATTACAGAAGGAAAGTTAAACCGCACACCGAGAAGCGACGGTCCACGAATTGATATGGAATGATCACACTACTTGCGTCAATATCTGCAGGAACGACAATGCACACTCTGTCTGCGGCAAGAAAATTATTGGCGGAGTCGATGCTGCTGGATATTCTTCCTGTGCATGAAGGTCGAACAATGGAACTAGGACCGGGCACTGCAGTTTCTGTCATACTCATTTTGGTGAGGCTTCCAGCAGGTTATTATGCGTAAAAATCAGAAGTCAATATACTATTTTGCAACCTCATACATAGTACGCAATTCTATTTGTAATCTCCCCTGCGTACAAAAAGGACTTCAACCCAAAGAACGGCCAGAACCTTAGCACCGCTGAGTCGAGAACTTGTGACTAGACTGCAAGTGATTAACAGGGCCCTCTTGTTCCGTAAGGCGAGCCCGACCATTCAACGTCTCCCGCATGTCAACCTGCTCACGTGGAGTTGAAGCGCCTCGAATGCGGACACTTTGCTCGCCATGTCGCGGTAAATATAACAGGCGGTCTAGTGAACCAGGGGTGATGTTCCGGCGCGAGCTTGTCTTGCCTATCTCCGCCAAAGCCGGTTAAGCATGTCAACTTAGAATCGGTGTACCGGAAGATATATGACCCTATAGGTGGTGTTTAGCTAGCGGGTCAGGTCAACTTATTAGGGGATCCAGCATGTATTGTGTAGACGATGACTGATATTATGTAACTCTCGCTACAGGCGCCGCATTGAACGTTTGGTAGCTGATTTTGATTCAAATCTGCTCAGGGTAATCTAAGCCGCACCCATGTCAAAACAGCCCACCGCCATTCATTTCTTGTAGCCCGAATTCGTTCCTCACACCACAGCGGCCATGACTCCAAGAGTCTCCGAGAAATTCGGCACCTTGCTGCACTCTAATAGCGCTCGCTATAACCGTCTGGAATGGATTGCGAGCGACGCTATCTCACGGCTCAACTGGTCGCGGCGCCGGCGGCGGTTTGTCGCGAACTGTGCCAATTTTCTGCTCACACTCGCCTTGCTCGGCTTCCTCACTGTTGGCTATATGATATTCTCCGATGTGGTGCACGAGATACCATATGTTGCGGACGCGGCTACGGAGGAGCCTGCGACTAGAAGCCTTGCTTCGAGGGCACAGAACGAGACGCTCGGCTTCGGTGGTATCGCCTACCTCAGCATGCCCTACCGCTCCGACCGCCAGGACGCCATGGAACTGCTCGCCTCCGTGTACGGCCTCAATTTTACCTTCATACCCGGTGTGGACGGCGCTGCCATCGCCGACAAGGCCAAACCGCTGCATTCGTACTGGCTGCGGGCGCCAGAGCTGGGCTGCTGGCGCGCACACGTCAACGCCTGGCGCTACCTGCTCGAGTCGGAGTTCGAGACTCTGCTCGTGCTCGAGGACGACGTGGACTTTGACGTCCACATTCACGACATTTTTGAAACCCTCAGCAGACAGATGCAACACAATCGTATTCGCGTCACGCCGCCCACAGAGCACGAAAAGAAGGCGGCGCCATACGGGCTCGACTGGGACGTGCTCTATGTCGGCCAGTGCTCCGATGGCTCAAACGACAACCGCCTGGATCTCGCGCATATCTACGAGGACCCAAACGTGCCATCTCGTCGTGACACATTCTTTCATTTTATCGGCCAGATGGAGTCGCTTGGCATCCGGGACGGCAACTTCGGCAAGATGAGGGTCATTGCGCCGTCCTGGAATCCCGTGTGCACAATGGGCTACGCCATCACGCGCAAAGGCGCAGAGCGACTCATTCTCGACATTTCCTATCGTGGAATCACCGGGCCTGTCGACATTGACATCTTTCGAAAGCTTCAGCAGGGAATCATCCGCGGGTATACCATTACGCCGCCATTGTTCTCCGCGTGGCGTGTTGATGGCGCGAAGGATAGCGATAACCAGGCCCTTGAAGAAGATCAGAGCAAACTTGGCACAGGAAATCTGAACGGATACAGTACCAGTTTGAAGATGAGCGCTCGCAAAGAGATGGTCAAGATTCTCGATCTACATAACTGGGACGACATCCAGCGAGTTTTGCCACCAAAACCGAATCCGAGCATGACGACAGCGGAGGAGGCTGAAGAGCAGGAAGAGCATCGCAATGCCGAGATTGAAAAGAAGATGATAGAGGAGGCGTGGGCAAAACGCAAACTAGAGATGGGACTGATTATGGAGCAATGGGGTGGATAGATGTAGTCTAGCGAGCATAGAGATATGGAATTTGACAGTTGCATTTTTCATTAATTTGCATAGCTGACAGGAGTTGGGCTGTTATCATGTCTGCGTCATTGCCAATCTCCGCTTTATGTTTTAAATTGACTTAGAATACAAGATCAATGACATGAGATAATTTTTAGTTGTCCATCACGGTTCCTGTATTTTCCGATTCTTTGGGCCAAGTGAGAGCCGGCAAAGGTTGCTAGTAAGTAGCGTAGCTCGGCCCTTAGCTAATCTGTCGTACTCATGACACGAAAAAATCAGGTGGAGCTCTGGAAGTCACCGCTGTTGCTCAGTTGGTCATTATCCGGCACAAATTATCATAAATGCTGTCTACATCGTTATCACCAAGTAGCGATCTGACTGATACTGCCATTGTGAAAACTGAAACAAGAAATGTCGAATCGAGTGGCTGAATCCCCCACGGCGCCGACGAGATTTCTCTCCGACGCCCCGAGATTTTGTGGCCCAGCTCTAATATCTTGAACACAATTAGTATCTCCAGCTACAATTATTTTTCTCATTTGTCCTCTCCTTGACCGATCGACTGCGTTGTAGCATTCCCACCAAGTATTCTCCCATTATAGGAACCTCCACTTTAAATATGGGTTTGACTCGTACCCTTGTATATTCCAGTTCTGTGCTTAGTCTCTCTGGGCTTTGTATTTATCAATATACGTCCCCAATACGTCAAGATCCTCCACGACCTCTAGCTCAGCCAGTCGCAAAGCAGATTGAATATTTCAATACGAATCGAAATCCCGTCAATTGGACTTGCCTATCCATGCCATGCAGCAAATCAGTTTTCACAGCAAAGCCGGTTCCTGCGGCCAAAAATGTAATGTTCGCCATGTTCCATAGCTGGGTCATGGCACCGGAGCGGAATTTTGCAAGGCTATTCATATCCTCCTATGCTCCAGCGACCGCTAAAGTTGGAGAATCCTCCTTCGGACTTTTCGACACTGTTTATTTGGAAGATAATGATCTCATTCTTCATTGGCGACTGCGCAATAAATTGGAAGGGCTACATGTTATACGAGCCATCGATCAAGGAGAGGATGTGGTTTTTCAATTTGATACGGTATTCTGGAATCCCGTGTGCCAAGTCCCGCCGGCGAATGCGTTCACCATTTATTTTCATACGCTTTATTCGAAAATGTTATTGCGAGCGGCGGTGGCTGCGCTTTAAGGTCAGGCGCTATTATATCAATTTTAAGAGTGAACATGCTCTCCACTAAATATATCTCGTTATTTGTCGTCGCCATACAATACAATCCCAAACATTTTTCGTCGACAACATCATGCCAAAAATAACTGATATCTCAAATTTCACCAATTGCGAAATATAACAGAAGTATGAAATCTAAAAGTATTTCAATTGAAGAGCACGGTTACTTCCATCAAAGCACGCTCTTCCTATTCAAATCAATTACCAATCCGGTGATACTGAGAAGCCGCCGACTCAACGCGACGCCAATTATTCTTCGGCCGCAAGCGCATCAATATCCTCCTTCAAATTATCAGGAGCGGTGAGTATCCTGGACACCCTGAAATAGCGATTACCCCCACTTCAGCCTTAAGATCGGCGAATTTCGTCTCCTTCTCCGCATTGACAGCTGCTGGCCGAATTCTGGACCAGCCTTCCAACTGCATCGCTGACACGAATGTCGG
The DNA here is from genome assembly GCF_038497645.1 of Lipomyces chichibuensis. Taxonomy (NCBI): domain Eukaryota; kingdom Fungi; phylum Ascomycota; class Lipomycetes; order Lipomycetales; family Lipomycetaceae; genus Lipomyces; species Lipomyces chichibuensis. The sequence goes on along the minus strand of NW_027117457.1, from coordinate 7,818 downwards.
CGGCCTCACGGATCTTTGGACGTTTCAGCTTGAGGGACACAGACTTCCAAACGCGTATCTAACATGAGCGTTAATAACACAGCAGCGAGCAATTTCACATACTGTGCGAAGGATATTAACATAACCAAGGTTCCGGGTTCCGTAAATGTAGTTGCCACTGCTGAGGACTAGCGGGCAAGTTCGCAAATTCGTAACAAGAATCTCTCCTCCATAAAGGCAATTGAACTTTGTCTAGTTGCCTTTGTTCCATTCCGCATTAAGCCCAACAATATAATCGTGATTCTCTTCCCGAGACACGGAGAGATACATGTGCATGACCCCGGCAACGATGTCGTCGCATTCTTCGGCTGCAGAGAGTACTTTCGGGACTAAATCATCTGGCGGTTGGGCAACATTAATCCTAGTAGATTCTGCACTCGGCGGCGCAATTGTAGTTAAATGTGGGAATACCTGAGTTAAAAAATTCTTATATCCACGAACGTTGTCAGTCAACACAATTGCAGGTGGATGACCATGTTGCCTGAGACAACAGCACTAAGCGACGTAACCAACGTCAATGAGAGATTTAGTCGAAGACAAATCCATAATTCCGTATCTCTCCAAATCCATTGAAGCAAGTATATAATGCCGCACTCCTTCTGACCATTCTTTTACAAATGAGCTTGTAATCTTGAAGGAATGACCGATTTTAGCTACTTTGAGTGGAATCGTTGACATTCTTTGTTTGATTTCGGGCAAATCCGATTCGACTCAAAGGTTTATAGACCTGTCAGATATCCATCTGATGGCACAAATCCAATGTGTCCGGAGGGATCGTCAAAAACTAAGATCTGGAGCAGAAATTAGATAAATAGCTTAGCATTCACCGCACGAGATAACCGGCATCGGTATTTCAATTTGAATTTGCTGAACTTGAGCATCTTCTTCCGACTGTTTAATGGACACAATATGTCAGCCTGAGCGTGCGTGTCAGAGTGTGCGCGATGGAGCTGTTCGATTAAGATCTGCTAGGAGCTGGTCCAATGTAACTAGGAGCGCCTCTGCGACCTCGACCAACATGCCCAACGGGCGTGCCTTTAATGCGAGTAATAGACATATGAGTCCTGCTGCAAGAAGATCTAGACGCATCGAGCCCAAAAATCTACTCCCGCAGCCCGTATGGGAGTAATCCTTAATGCATATCTATTGATGCTAATCAGAAACAAATTCTCGTTAATATCAACAACTCGTTGTGGATCGTGTACCCATCTCTTCTCCATCAGAGGCGTGATCTTTCGACACCTCGGACAGCAAAGCTTTACGTTTGTTTGTTCCCGGTGCGTAATGTACCAGGATGTTGAATGACTCTCTCGGCAATTGTTTGCAGATTGCTGGAGGGTGGTGGTGTGATATGCCTTTGCTGCGATCAAAATGGTCGCGATGCAGAGGATTTAATAAATGCGCATGGTCCTCGCGAATCATTGAAACGCGGAAATGTAAATACCCTTAATTGAATATCCTTGGCACTCCTCGAAGCGTCCTTGATATTGGTGAGGGAGTTGGTTATGGCTTTTTCTTGCTCAAGCCATCAATTCATTGTGAAGTCAATGTTATAGTTACGAAACATAAATCGAAGAATCTAGAGACGACCGTTTATACCTTCTCTGTGCGCGACAAGACGCGGATCTCTATGAAATGATAGACGGCACTTAAGTAGACCTTGGTATGCCAATATAGTCAAACGGCCATCAAAAGCAAAGCGGTTATGGGATGAAACCCTGAACCCGAAGTGGACGCATGACCACGCATGTTGTGACGAAACGAACCATCTCCAAGCACGATGAGAAGCCGGCCGTAATTCGGGCACGTTTCTGTAACTCCTCTAACCGTTTGAGAATCGCAAACAGCCATTCAGCACGTCGGCACGAAATGAAATCACGTCCTTTCGCCTTGGACGCTGGAATATCTTCAACATTAACAACTTCACCAGCATCGTCTTCTCCTCCGGTCGCTATTCCGACTTTCAAATGCAATCAGCACCGTCAGGATGTGCCGCGCAAAACGAGTAAACATCTCGTTCCAGATCTCGTTCCATATCTCGTTCCATATCTCGTTCCATATCTCGTTCCAGATCTCGTTCCACGCGTTTCGGTGCCTATCAGTTACAAACAGATCAAAGGCACGATGCGAACGCGAATGCGATCCTTTTTTGCGATCGTTGAGTTTGGCCTTGATGTGTTCGAAAAAGAGCGTACGTATCTCCCTCTTCAGATTTCCCAGCCAGACACGGTTGGGCGTCGAGTGCCTTTTCATGCATGATAAACTTGTGAAGCCACGAATAGATGGCATCCACAATCTTGCCTTTGTGACCTTGAAAGACGGGAATGGGCTCAACATGCTCCAAAATGATTTCAACCATTTTCTGACGGACCCAATAGGCCGTGCGCTTCCAAACACAGCTGGAGGCAGTCCCGATATTTGGCAAATGTATTGTTGTAGACGTGATCCAGGTTGCTGTTACTCGGACGACTTGATCCTTTCGCCGAGACAAATGAAAAGGCCCAGTGAATTACAGTCTGGCTGATGACGAGACGATCTGCTGGTACGTTCGTGGATGGGATGAGCATGTATTGCTCAATGTTGTCGAGCGTGACAACCCGAAGGGTTGAGACGATCAAGGCGTGAAGGAGTCGCGTTGCAAACCAGAGGGTGCGATGTTGACCATCCACACGCAGAAAGATCCACTTGAACGAAAAAGGAGGCCTGAAGAGGCTTGGCCGTAAAGTCGAGCAGTCGAGACAAGTACATCTTGCGTGTGACCGTATCCACATCTTCATACTCAAGCTCGTCTTCACGCTCCTTTCTCCAGCTTTTCGCGACGCACCCGTGGCCGTTGCCTGTCGTGTATAGTTGATTACAAAACGCACACTTGGAAAGCCCGTTGTGTCGCCTGCATCCCACACCTTGTTCAGGTTCCTCCTCCCACCTCGCTTCTTTTCGGTCGCAGTTGGGTCTGCTTCTCCCTCGATAGCTGCGTCTCCTTCCAGATCTTCTCCTTCCTCCATTCTTGTGCGGCTACAAGGTGGCTTGGAGCTGTGAAGGGCGTGAAGCGGCTTCGTGTGGGCTGCGTTTGTCTGTGTGCTTTTGCTGCGAGAGACACGTCCCACGTGAGCGTTACAAACCTTTAAACTCTATACAAGCTAGGGTAAGGAATTTTGTTTCGGAGGTGCCGCACTCCGTTTGAAGACCAGCTCTAGCCTCTACTAGGCTAAGCCTCTAACTTCCGCACATATATGCATACGGTTACTTTGTGCGTTGATTAGTAATTCCCCTTCTGATTTCCACGCGTACGTAAAATCCATGAGAAAATGATGTATAGTGAGTGAGGTCGCAGGATGTCCACGGGCAGGTGTTGACAGAAAATCAACCAGAGGTGCCGGTCAAGACGGAGCCAAGTCCTGCTGAACACTTGGATTCTACAGGACAGAGTTCCTTTAAGCTTGTGCTGTGTGTACTTGCAATATCGATGGAGCCCATGTGATTCGCCTTAATATATACATAAAAGTCTTGAAGGCTGCGCCGGCAGACCCATCAATTATCGTGTCCCTGGCGGCCTGGCTAGGCTCTGAAAACAACTGGTTAGCATACAACCTGTCACAGATACATTAGGTTAACGATTAACTACACTGTAAATGGTTTCACATATGTCATAGATACAGCGCGGTTTACATATCTACGTAATACGTGTGATCGAAGAATTGGGTTCCCAAGGTATGGCAAGTTTCAATCTGTTCCCATTCAATTGAACAACAGTTTCTGATACAAAAACTGGCTTGTCGCATAGGCGCAGAATGATGCGAATATGATGGGACGTCGTTGGGCTGGTTTAGGGTCTCTAGGAGTTACGCTGATATAGGTAACTCCAATGGAGACTTGTGACGAGGCCCACTCTCATTCTAGCCCTGAAGAAAGGTTGTAGGATATTATTTCGATCTCAATGAATCATCTTATTTTCACGGAAATGCCGATGTGGGGCGAAGTCAGTCTCATTTTGTAGCCTAAGATAATCCTCACCGCCGCACAGGGTGCATAAGCACGTGCAACATTTTATTGGTTGTCGGATAAGTTCGAGCCTCGCTAAACTTGGATATCTGCATGCATGTCTGCATGCCTTCATTGCCACAGACAGGGCCAGTCACCTAACTAGGCATGGCGATAGAGCAATTCTGCACATGGGAAAGATGTGAGAATAACTCAGGGTCAAAGATTCCCTCACGTGGGACTTAGGCAACAGGCGAGAGTCTGGCCTGAGAAGGCTTAGAGCCAATGATTGAGGCCCACTGTACCCACGTCTTGTCATCCGGCCAGTAAAACTGCTCGTTCCCTTGCTTGTCACGATTTTAAAAGAAAGTTTAATATTCTGGGCAATTTCGGTTTTCCGCCTGCAAATATAAGGACTCAACGGTCCTTGGCACCAAGTAATTCCTTGGCAACATCCTAAGAAGAAAGACAGTCGCAATGGACAAGAACGTTGTTCATCACCATGGCCCTATAGCGGCTCAAATTCCTGTTCCTCACGGCGTCCAGGATTATGATACTATTAATGGTCAGATTGTCGACGACTCTGAGATTAGTGACGGTGCTGCTCTTGATTCCAAGGACGAAAAAGCTATCTTCTCATATTTGCTTCATCCGGATGATAGCTACGACGAGAATGGCACTTATTGGGCCGATATGAAATTTGGACAGAAAGTGTCTTTCATTACAAAGGTCGACAATGCGGAGGCTAAACGGGAATTGGGAAATTTGTGGACAATGTTTAAGAACGACCCCTTGAGCCCTATTTCGTGGTATTTCAGGGACTGCGTCATACCAGGCGCTGGTTTAGGCCTTGAGGGGTATGTACTATGCAATGGTTCGTTTTATATTTCCATTACTGACTTCTGATTGAAGCTATGTCTTATTCTCCATCGGAAATGTTACGCCTCTGTTTCAGAAAGTTTGGCCGACTTGCTGGAAGTCAGGCAAAGTCTGCAACAGCACATGGATTGCTGCGACAACGTATCTGGAAGTTTGTGGTATTATTGTCGGACAAATCATGGTCGGTCTTCTCGGAGACAGTATCGGTCGTCGATTTGGACTTATTCAAGATTCCGTGATTATGCTTCTCGGTTTGATTATGCTCACAGCCTCGTGGGGTGTCACCCTTAACGGATGGGTTATTTGCTACGCCTGGTCGCTATTCTTTTATAGTGTGGGCGTTGGTGGTGAATATCCCATGACCGCTACCTCTGGAATGGAAAATGGTGTCGGTTCTGGAAAAGTGTCGACTAAAGAAGATCGACTTCATCGGGGACGTAAGGTTCTCCTGGCATTTATGATGCAGGGCTGGGGTCAATTTTTTAACCAGGTCCTTCTGATTCTTTTGCTTCTTATTTTTCATCACGGAAACGGTAATCCTCCATATTCCGAGGTTGCGACGCAATGGACTTTCCGCGTTAGTTTTGCTATTCCAGCATTGGGCACCTTGTGGTTGGTTTACTATCGTTACTATAAGATGCCTGCTGCTAGTAAGCAGTTGGCTCTTGCTAAGAAGAAAGCTAAAGTTACTGGCTATGACTTGGAGTCTTTGAAGCTGTCGTTTACATACTTTGGACCCCGCATGTTCGCCACATCTATTGCGTGGTTCGCTAATGATGTGTTTTTTTACGGAAACAAACTTTTCCAGAGCCAGTTCATTGCTGTCATTAGCCCGACATCAACCAGTGTTATGGAGGGTTGGCTGTACAACTTGGTCAATGTTGGTGTCAGTCTTGCAGGCTACTATTTGGCGGCTCTCCTAATCGATCACAAACTGTACGGGCGCAAGAAGATGATGATCGTTGGTTTCCTCATGGATTTTATCCTCTTCATCGTTCCCGGATTTCATTACAAGTACTACACCGAAAAGACGCATATCACTGCTTTCCAAGCAATGTACTTCTTGTCTTCCTTCTTTAACCAGTTCGGTCCTAATTCAGTCACTTTCCTTGTTGCTGCCGAGGTATTTCCTACGTCGGTTCGTGCTACGGCCCACGGTATTGCTGCTGCTGCTGGAAAGCTTGGTGCTCTTTTCGCTGGTGTCTTGTACAATTACATAACCACTCAGCAGAAGTTTTACATTGTTCCCTGGTTCGGCCTCCTTGGCATGATTGTGACTCTTCTTTTCATGCCCGACACTACCGGTCTTGATCTTAAGGAGCAGGATCGCAGATGGCAGTTTATTCGAGCCGGAAATCCCCAGGACTACCACGGAGTTGCCGTGCATCCAAAGCATTTGTCTTGGTGGGAAAGATTCCGCGGCATCGGAAAATATTATGATCCTGTGGCCGACTACGAGCAAAGAGTGCATGAAATGAAAAAAGATTGGGAAGCTAAGCAGGCGAAGAAGTTCGACGAGACCGAGAAGCTTAACTATGATGACGACGATACCGAAATTAGCGATGAAGTCAGGTCTTACTTGGAGAAGAAAAGTCCTGTTATTAAGCCTACGCAGTAAATCTATGCCTAGGTTCTACGGCAATAATTAATTTTGGGGATGAGTCGTGCGATTTTTGGGATTAGTACTAAAATTTGGGGCGCGCATTTTTAGTTAGAATTTAGGTTACTGTGTTAATCTTTAAGGGCAAATATCAAAAGGCCCAGGATAAAGCTACACCCCCGGTTACTAAAGCTACACCCCCTTGAATTACTAAAGCTACACCCCTTCCTCTTTAGGCAAAGTTTAATTCCTCTTTAAGCCTAGTGTAATCACGTGATGTCAACAAACATTGCAGCCCTTGCTAAGGGAGTCTTTCGCGTCTTTGATGTAGCTGAACATCACTTGTTGTTTTCCGGCTTTCCTGAACACCACTTGTTGCTTTCCGGCTTTCTAGGTTCTTCATGGATTCTTCGGAAATATCACCTGACGGCAGAGTTGGGTCCCCTTCTAGCGACGATGATCTATCGGAACGATATTTCGACGTAAACGACGCGTTCAGCGACATCGACGAAGACGAGGAGTGGGAAGGTTTTGACGATGGCGGTTCTGACCTCCCTGCTCCCTCTATGCCACCTCCTCCTGAGACTGTCTATCCCGACCTTGATACCGCCAAGAAATCGATACAAGCCTGGGCAAGGATGCATGGTTACGCGATACGGACTCAAAGAAGCAAGGCACGAAAGAACGGCGATATCTCCAAGGTCTTCTTACAGTGTGACCGAGGGGGACAGTACACGAGCAGACACCATGACGAATCTACCCGTCAACGTCATTTAACTGGCTCCTGTAAAACAAATTGTCCGTTCTCTGTTGTTGTGACAGAATCAAATGGGAACTGGGAAGTTACGGTTCGAGACAATAAGCACAATCATGACGCGTCAAGCCACGACTACGCGCACCCAGTTCACCGACGTGACGACATTCGAAGAGGCGGGGTTTACGATACAGTCTACACACAGATGAAAGCCGGGATTCGAGCTAGAGAGACAGTCCGAACGCTTCGTCAATTAGATCCGGGTACCTCTGTTACGCGACGAGATATCCATAATCTCCGGGCCGATATCAAGCGAAAGGAGCTCGATGGGCTGTCTCCTATTCAAGCCTTACTATTCCAACTTGACGAGGACTCGGACTATATCTCTTTCAACAAACGCGACGAGAATCAACGGGTTATTCGACTACTGTTTATGCACAAATCATCAATTGAGATGCTTCGCTGGCATTCTCAGGTTCTCATTATGGATAGCACCTATAAGACCAACCGGTTTCGCCTCCCGTTATTTAATATCGTTGGCATGACTTCTACAAATCGCACTTTT